>NC_081828.1:45383933-45388933 GCF_030867095.1 Alligator mississippiensis
CACACACACACATACACAGACACACATTCATACACACATACACACACACACATACACAGACACACATTCATACACACACACACATATACACAGACACACATTCATACACACATACACACACACACATATACACAGACACACATTCATACACACATACACACACACACATACACAGACACACATTCATACACACATACACACACACATACACAGACACACATTCATACACACACATACACAGACACACATTCATACACACACACACACATACACACACATACACAGACACACATTCATACACACATACACACACACATACACAGACACACATTCATACACACACACACATACACACACACACATACACAGACACACATTCATACACACACACACACACACACATACACAGACACATTCATACACACACACACACATACACAGACACACATTCATACACACACACACACATACACACACATACACAGACACACATTCATACACACATACACACACACATACACAGACACACATTCATACACACACACACACACATACACAGACACACATTCATACACACACACACACACATACACAGACACATTCATACACACACACACAGACACATTCATACACACACACACATACACAGACACATTCATACACACACACACACACACATATACACAGACACATTCATACACACACACACACACAGACACATTCATACACACACACACACACACAGACACATTCATACACACACACACATATATACACAGACACATTCATACACACACACACACACAGACACATTCATACACACACACACATATATACACAGACACATTCATACACACAGACACACACATATACACAGACACACTCATACACACACACACATATACACAGACACACTCATACACACACACACACACATATATACACAGACACACATTCATACACACACACACACATATACACAGACACATTCATAGACACACACACACATATACACACACACATTCATACACACACACACACATATATACACAGACACACATTCATACACACACACACACATATACACAGACACATTCATACACACACACACATACACAGACACACATACACACACACACACACATATACACAGACACATTCATACACACACACACATATACACAGACACACATACACACACACATACACACACATATACACAGACACATTCATACACACACACATACACACAGACACACATACACACACACATACACACACATATACACAGACACATTCATACACACACACATATACACAGACACACATACACACACACATACACACACATATACACAGACACATTCATACACACACACACATATACACAGACACACATACACACACACATACACAGACACATTCATACACACACACATATACACAGACACACATACACACACACATACACACACATTCATACACACACACACATATACACAGAGACACATACACACACACATACACACACATATACACAGACACATTCATACACACACACACATACACACAGACACACATACACACACATATATACACAGACACATACACACACACATACACACAGACACATTCATACACACACACACACATACACAGACACATATACACAGACACATACACACACACATATACACAGACACATACACACACATATATACACAGACACATACACACACACATACACACAGACACATTCATACACACACACACACATATACACAGACACATTCATACACACACACACACACATATACACAGACACACATTCATACACACACACACAGACACACACACACATATACACAGACACACATTCATACACACACACAGACACACACACACATATACACAGACACACATTCATACACACACACAGAGACACACACACACACACATACACAGACACACATTCATACACACACACACAGACACACACACACACATACACAGACACACATTCATACACACACACACAGACACACACACACATACACAGACACACACACACATATACACAGACACACATTCATACACACACAGACACACACACACACATACACAGACACACATTCATACACACACACACATATACACAGACACACATTCATACACACACACACAGACACACACACACACATATACACAGACACACATTCATACACACACACACAGACACACACACACACATATACACAGACACACATTCATACACACACACAGACACACACACACACATATACACAGACACACATTCATACACACACACAGACACACACACACACATATACACAGACACACATTCATACACACACACACAGACACACACACACACACATACACAGACACACATTCATACACACACACAGACACACACACACACACATATACACAGACACACATTCATACACACACACACAGACACACACACATTCATACACACACACAGACACACACACACACACATACACAGACACACATTCATACACACACACAGACACACACACACACATATACACAGACACACATTCATACACACACACACAGACACACACACATTCATACACACACACAGACACACATTCATACACACACACACAGACACACACACATTCATACACACACACAGACACACATTCATACACACACACACAGACACAAACACATTCATACACACACACACAGACACACATTCATACACACACACACAGACACACACACACATATACACAGACACACATTCATACACACACACAGACACACACACACATATACACAGACACACATTCATACACACACACAGACACACACACATATATACACACAGACACACATATACACAGACACACATTCATACACACACAGACACACACATATATACACACAGACACACACACACATATACACAGACACACATTCACACACACACAGACACACACATATATATACACACAGACACACACACACATATACACACACACATTCACACACACACAGACACACACACATATATACACACAGACACACACACATATACACAGACACACATTCATACACACACACACAGACACACACACACACACACACATATATACACAGACACACATTCATACACACAGACACACACACACATTCATACACACACAGACACACACACACACACACATATATACACAGACACACATTCATACACACACACAGACACACACACACACACATATACACACACACACATTCATACACACACACAGACACACACACACACACACACATATATACACAGACACACACACACACACACACACAGACACACACACACACACATATATACACAGACACACATTCATACACACACACACACACATATATACACAGACACACATTCATACACACACACAGACACACACACACATATACTCACACACATACACACACATATAGACACACACACATACACACACACATATACTCACACACACACACATACACACACACACATATACTCACACACATACACACACATATAGACACACACACATACACACACACATATACTCACACACACACACATACACACACACACACATACACACACACATATAGACACACACACACATACTCACACATACACACACATATAGACACACACACATATAGACACACATACACACACACAGACACACACAGACACACACACATATAGACACACATACACACACACATACACACACATACACACACACACACATATATACACAGACACACATTCATACACACATACACACACATTCATACACACATACACACACACATATACACAGACACATTCATACACACATACACACACATACACATATACACAGACACACATTCATACACACACACACATATACACAGACACACATTCATACACACATACACACACACACATACACAGACACACATTCATACACACACACACATATACAGACACACATTCATACACACATACACACACACACATACACAGACACACATTCATACACACACACACACATACACAGACACACATTCATACACACACACACATATACACAGACACACATTCATACACACATACACACACACACATACACAGACACACATTCATACACACATACACACACACACATACACAGACACACATTCATACACACACACACATATACACAGACACACATTCATACACACATACACACACACACATATACACAGACACACATTCATACACACATACACACACACACATACACAGACACACATTCATACACACATACACACACACATACACAGACACACATTCATACACACACACACACACACATACACAGACACACATTCATACACACACACACACATACACACACATACACAGACACACATTCATACACACATACACACACACATACACAGACACACATTCATACACACACACACATACACACAGACACACATTCATACACACACACACATACACACACACACATACACAGACACACATTCATACACACACACACACACACATACACAGACACATTCATACACACACACACACACATACACAGACACACATTCATACACACACACACACATACACACACATACACAGACACACATTCATACACACATACACACACACACACATACACAGACACACATTCATACACACATACACACACACACACATACACAGACACACATTCATACACACATACACACACACATACACAGACACACATTCATACACACACACACACACACACATACACAGACACACATTCATACACACACACACACACACACAGACACATTCATACACACACACACACAGACACATTCATACACACACACACACACACATATACACAGACACATTCATACACACACACACACACAGACACATTCATACACACACACACACA